>NW_027227749.1:0-10332 GCF_037783145.1 Equus przewalskii | reverse complement strand
GCAGATGGTTTTGGCGAGTCGAGCAGGTGGTTCTGGCGTGCTCGGCAGGTGCTTCTGGTGCAATTGTCATGTGGTTCCGGCATGTCTGAGAGGTGGTTCCGGCATGCCCGGCAGGTGGTTCTGGAGTGTCTGCCGAGTGGTTCTGGAGCCAGGCCGGCAGGTGATTCCGAAGAGTTCACCAAATGGTTGTGGCGTAGCCGGCAGGAAATTTTGGCGTGCCAGGAAGTTGGTTCCGGCAAGTTGAGCAGGTGGATCAGGCGTGCTCGCCAGGGGGTTCAGGCGCGTCTGGCAGGTGGTTTCGGTCTGTTCGGGGAGTGGTTCCGGCATGTCAGGCACATGGTTCTGGCACGTCTGAGAGGTGGTTGCGGCCGGCCGGAGAGGTGTTTCCGGAGTGTCCGCCAAGTCGTTCCGGCGTAGCTGAAAGGTGATGTTGGCGTGACCGGCAGGTGGTTCCAGCCAGCCCGGCAGGTGATTCCGGAGTGTCTGCCGTGTGGTTCTGGCGTAGCTGGCAGGTGATTTTGGCGTGTCCAGCATGTGGTTCCGGCGAGCTCGGCAGGTGGTACCAGCATGTCCGGAACATGGTTCTGGCACGTCTGAGAGATGGTTCCGTCATGCCCAGCAGGTGATTCCGCAGTGTCCGTCATGTGGTTCTGGCACCTCTGAGAGCTGGTTCCGGCATGCTCGGCAGGTGATTCTGGAGTGTCCGGCATGTGGTTCTGGCACCTCTGAGAGGTGGTTCCGGCATGCCCGGCAGGTGGTTCCGGAGTGTCTGCCGAGTGGTTCTGGAGTAGCCGGCAGGTGATTTTGGCGTGTCCAGCAGGTGGTTTTGGCGAGTCGAGCAGGTGGTTCTGGCGTGCTCGGCAGGTGCTTCCGGTGTCATTGGCATGTGGTTCCGGCATGTCTGAGAGGTGGTTCCGCCATGCCCGGCAGGTGTTTCTGGAGTGTTCGCCAAGTGGTTCTGGCGTAGCCGGCAGGTGATTTTGCATGTCCGGCAATGGTTCCGGCGAATCGAGCCGGTGGTTCCGGCATGTCCGGCAGGTGGTTCGGGCATGCCCGGCAGGTGATTCCGGAGTGTCCGGCATGTGGTTCTGGCACCTCTGAGAGGTGGTTCCGGCATGCCCGGCAGGTGATACCGGAGTGTTCACCAAGTGGTTCTGGCGTAGCCGGCAGGTGATTTTGCATGTCCGGCAATGGTTCCGGCGAGTCGAGCCGGTGGTTCCTGCATGTCCGGCAGGTGGTTCCGGCATGCCCGGCAGGTGATTCCGGTGTGTCCGGCATGTGGTTCTGGTACATCTGAGAGGTGGTTCCGGCATGCCCGGCAGGTGATACCTGAGTGTCCGGCATTTGGTTCTGGCACCTCTCAGAGGTGGTTCCGGAATGCCTGGCATGTGATTCCGGAGTGTCTGCCGAGTGGTTCTGGCGTAGCCGGCAGTTGATTTTGGCGTGTCCACTAGGTGGTTCTGGGGAGTGGATCAGCTGGTTCCGGCATACTCGGCAGGTGGTACCGGCGTGTCCAGAACATGGTTCTGGCAAGTCTGAGAGGTGGTTCCGGCACGCCCGACAGGTGATTCCGGAGCGTCCGCCAAGTGTTTCTGGCGTACCCGGCAGGTGTTTTTCGCCTGTCCGAAAGGTGTATCTTGCGAGTCGAGCAGGTGGCTGAGGCATGCTCAGCTGGTGCTTCCGGCGTCTCTGGCACGTGGTTCTGGTGTGTCTGAGAGCTGGTTCTGGCATCTCCGGCAGATGATTCCGGAGTGTCCACCAAGTGGTTCTTGTATACCTGGCAGGTGATTTTGGCATGTCAGGAAGTTGGTTCCGGCTAGTTGAGCAGGTGGATCAGGCGTGCTCGCCAGGGGGTTCAGGCGGGTCTGCCAGGTGGTTTCGGTCTGTTCGGGGAGTGGGTCCGGCATCTCAGGCACATGGTTCCGGCATGTCTGTGAGGTGGTTCCGGCCGGCCCGACAGGTGTTTACATGGTGTCCGCCAGGTGGTTCTGGCATAGCTGGCAAGTGATGTTGGCGTGACCGGCAGGTGGTTCCAGCCAGCCCGGTAGGTGATTCCGGAGTGTTCGCCAAGTGGTTCTGGCGTAGCCGGCAGGTGATTTTGCATGTCCGGCAATGGTTCCGGCGAGTCGAGCCGGTGGTTCCGACATCTCCGGCAGGTGGTTCCGGCATGCCCGGCAGGTGATTCCGGAGAGTCCGGCATGTGGTTCTGGCACCTCTGAGAGGTGGTTCCGGCATGCCCGGCAGGTGATACCGGAGTGTCCGGCATTTGGTTCTCACACCTCTGAGAGGTGGTTCCGGAATGCCTGGCATGTGATTCCCGACTGTCTGCCGAGTGGTTCTGGCGTAGCCGGCAGGTGATTTTGGCGTGTCCACTAGGTCGTTCTGGGGAGTGGATCAGCTGGTTCCGGCATACTCGGCAGGTGCTACCGGCGTGTCCAGAACATGGTTCTGGCAAGTCTGAGAGGTGGTTCCGGCACGCCCGACAGGTGATTCCGGAGCGTCCGCCAAGTGTTTCTGGCGTACCCTGCAGGTGATTTTGGCATGTCCGACAGGTGTATCTTGCGAGTCGAGCAGGTGGCTGAGGCATGCTCAGCTGGTGCTTCCGGCGTCTCTGGCACGTGGTTCTGGTGTGTCTGAGAGCTGGTTCTGGCATGTCCGGCAGATGATTCCGGAGTGTCCACCAAGTGGTTCTGGTATACCTGGCAGGTGATTTTGGCGTGTCAGGAAGTTGGTTCCGGCTATTTGAGCAGGTGGATGAGGCATGCTCGCCAGTGGGTTCAGGCGGGTCTGGCAGGTGGTTTCGGTGTGTTCGGGGAGTGGTTCCGGCATCTCCGGCTCATGGTTCTGTCAAGTCTGAGAGGTGGTTCCGGCCGGCCCGACAGGTGTTTCCATGGTGCCCGCCAAGTTTTTCTGGCATAGCTGGCAGATGATGTTGGCGTGACCAGCAGGTGGTTCCAGCAAGCCCGGCAGGTGATTCCGAAGAGTTCACCAAATGGTTGTGGCGTAGCCGGCAGGTGATTTTGGCGTGTCCAGCAGGTGGTTTTGGCGAGTCGAGCACGTGGTTCTGGCGTGCTCGGCAGGTGCTTCCGGTGTCATTGGCATGTGGTTCCAGCATGTCTGAGAGGTGGTTCCGGTATGCCCGGCAGGTGGTTCCGGAGTGTCTGCAGAGTGGTTCTGGAGCCAGCCCGGCAGGTGATTCCGAAGAGTTCAGTAAATGGTTGTGGCGTAGCCGGCAGGTGATTTTGGCGTGTCCAGCAGGTGGTTTTGGCGAGTCGAGCAGGTGGTTCTGTCGTGCTCGGCAGGTGCTTCCGGTGTCATTGGCATCTGGTTCCAGCATGTCTGAGAGGTGGTTCCGCCATGCCCGGCAGGTGATTCCGGAGTTTTCGCCAAGTGGTTCTGGCATAGCCGGCAGGTGATTTTGCATGTCTGGCAATGGTTCCGGCGACTCGAGCCGGTGGTTCCGGCATGTCCGGCAGGTGGTTCCGGCATGCCCGGCAGGTGATTCCGGAGTGTCCGGCATGTGGTTCTGGCACCTCTGAGAGGTGGTTCCGGCATGCCCGTCAGGTGGTTCCGGAGTGTCTGCCGTGTGGTTCTGGGATAGTCGGCAGGTGATTCTGGCGTGTCCAGCAGGTGGTTCTGGGGAGTGGATCAGGTGGTTCCGGCATACTCGGCAGGTGGTACCGGCGTGTCCGGAACATGCTTCTGGCATGTCTGAGAGGAGGTTCCGGCATGCCCGACAGGTGATTCCGGAGTGTTCGCCAAGTGGTTCTGGCGTAGCAGGCAGGTGATTTTGCATGTCCGGCAATTGTTCCGGCGAGTCCAGCCGGTGGTTCCGACATGTCCGGCAGGTGATTCTGGCATGCCCGGCAGGTGATTCCGGAGTGTCCGGCATGTGGTTCTGGCACCTCTGAGAGGTGATTCCGGCATGCCCGGCAGGTGATACCGGAGTGTCCGGCATTTGGTTCTGGCACCTCTGAGAGGTGGTTCCGGAATGCCTGGCCTGTGATTCCGGAGTGTCTGCCGAGTGGTTCTGGCGTAGCCGGCAGTTGATTTTGGCGTGTCCACTAGGTGGTTCTGGGGAGTGGAGCAGCTGGTTCCGGCATACTCGGCAGGTGGTACCTGATTTTGGCGTGTCCAGCAGGTGGTTTCGGCGAGCTCGGCAGGTGGTAAAGGCGTGTCCAGAACATGGTTCTGGCAAGTCTGAGAGGTGGTTCCAGCACGCCCGACAGGTGATTCTGGAGTGTAGGCCAAGTGTTTCTGGCGTACCCGGCAGGTGATTTTGGCATGTCCGACAGGTGTTTCTTGCGAGTCGAGCAGGTGGCTCAGGCATGCTCAGCTGGTGCTTCCGGCGTCTCTGGCACGTGGTTCTGGTGTGTCTGAGTGCTGGTTCTGGCATGTCCGGCAGATGATTCCGGAGTGTCCACCAAGTGGTTCTGGTAGACCTGGCAGGTGATTTTGGCGTGTCAGGAAGGTGGTTCCGGCTAGGTGAGCAGGTGGATCAGGCGTGTTCGCCAGGGTGTTCAGGCGGGTCTAACAGGTGTTTTCGGTCTGTTCGGGGAGTGGTTCCGGCATCTCAGGCACATGGTTCTGGCACGTCTGAGAGGTGGTTCCGGCCGGCCCTACAGGTGTTTCCAGAGTGTCCGCCAAGTGGTTCTGGTGTAGCTGAAAGGTTATGTTTGCATGAACCGCAGGTGGTTCCAGCCAGCCCGGCAGGTGATTCCGGAGTGTCCGGCATGTGGTTCTGGCACCTCTGAGAGGTGGTTCCGGCATGCCCGGCAGGTGGTTCCGGAGTGTCTGCCGAGTGGTTCTGGCGTAGCCGGCAGGTGATTCTGGCGTGTCCAGCAGGTGGTTCTGGGGAGTGTATCAGGTGGTTCCGGCATACTCGGCAGGTGGTACCGGAGTGTCCTGAACATGGTTCTGGCAAGTCTGAGAGGTGGTTCCGGCATGCCCGACAGGTGATTCCGGAGTGTTCGCCAAGTGGTTCTGGCGTAGCCGGCAGGTCATTTTGCATGTCCGGCGGTGGTTCCGGCGAGTGGAACCGGTGGTTCCGGCGTGTCGAGCAGGTGTTTCAGGTCTGTCCGGCAGGTGGTTCTGGCGTGTCCGGCACGAGGTTCTGGCACGTCTGAGGGTTGGTTCTGGCATGCCCGACAGGTGATTCCGAAGAGTTCACCAAATGGTTGTGGCGTAGCCGGCAGGTGATTTTGGCGAGTCCAGCAGGTGGTTTTAGCGAGGCGAGCAGGTGGTTCTGGCGTGCTTGGCAGGTGCTTCCGGTGTCATTGGCATGTGGTTCCGGCATGGCTGAGAGGTCGTTCCGCCATGCCCGGCAGGTGATTCCGGAGTGTTCGCCAAGTGGTTCTGGCGTAGCCGGCAGGTGATTTTGCATGTCCGGCAATGGTTCCGGCGTGTCGAGCCGGTGGTTCCGGCATGTCCGGCAGGTGGTTCCGGCATGGCCGGCAGGTGATTCCGGAGTGTCCGGCATGTGGTTCTGGCACCTCTGAGAGGTGGTTCCGGCATGTCCGGCAGGTGGTTCCGGAGTGTCCGGCGTGTGGTTCTGGCACCTCTGAGAGGTGGTTCCGGCATGCCCGGCAGGTGATACCGGAGTGTCTGCCGAGCGGTTCTGGCACCTCTGAGAAGTGGTTCCGGCCGGACGGATAGGTGTTTCCGGAGTGTCCGCCAAGTGGTTCTGGCGTAGCTGGCAGGTGATTTTTGCGTGTCCAGCAGGTGGTTCCGGCGAGCTCGGCAGGTGGTACCAGCGTGTCCGGAACATGGTTCTGGCACGTCTGAGAGATGGTTCCGGCATGCCCGGCAGGTGATTCCGGAGTGTCCGGCATGTGGTTCTGGCACCTCTGAGAGGTGGTTCCGGCATGCCCGGCAGGTGATACCAGAGTCTCCGGCATTTGGATCTGGCACCTCTGAGAGGTGGTTCCGGAATGCCTGGCATGTGATTCCGGAGTTTCTGCCGAGTGGTTCTGGCGTAGCCGGCAGGTGATTTTGGCGTGTCCAGAATGTGGTTTTGGCGAGTCGAGCAGGTGGTTCTGGCGTGCTCAGCAGGTGCTTCCGGTGTCATTGGCATGTGGTTCCGGCATGTCTGAGAGGTGGTTCCGCCATGCCCGGCAGGTGATTCTGGAGTGTTCGCCAAGTGGTTCTGGCGTAGCCGGCAGGTGATTTTGCGTGTCCGGCAATGGTTCCGGCGAGTCTAGCCGGTGGTTCCGGCATGTCCGGCAGGTGGTTCCGGCATGCCCGGCAGGTGATTCCGGAGTGTCCAGCATGTGGTTCTGGCACCTCTGAGAGGTGGTTCCGGCATGCCCGGCAGGTGATACCGGAGTGTTCGCCAAGTGGTTCTGGCATATCCGGCAGGTGATTTTGCATGTCCGGCAATGGTTCCGGCGAGTCGAACCGGTGGTTCCTGCATGTCCGGCAGGTGGTTCCGGCATGCCCGGCAGGTGATTCCGGAGTGTCCGGCATGTGGTTCTGGCACCTCTGAGAGGTGGTTCCGGCATGTCCGGCAGGTGATTCCGGAGTGTCCGGCGTGTGGTTCTGTCACCTCTGAGAGGTGGTTCCGGCATGCCCGGCAGGTGATACCGGAGTGTCTGCCGAGCGGTTCTGGCACCTCTGAGAAGTGGTTCCGGACGGACGGATAGGTGTTTCCGGAGTGTCCGCCAAGTTGTTCTGGCGTAGCTGGCAGGTGATTTTTGCGTGTCCAGCAGGTGGTTCCGGCGAGCTCGGCAGGTGGTACCAGCGTGTCCGGAACATGGTTCTGGCACGTCTGAGAGATGGTTCCGGCATGCCGGGCAGGTGATTCCGGAGTGTCCGGCATGTGGTTCTGGCACATCTGAGAGGTGGTTCTGGCATTCCCGGCAGGTGATTCCGGAGTGTCCAGCATGTGGTTCTGGCACCTCTGAAAGGTGGTTCCGGCATGCCCGGCATGTGATACCGGAGTGTCCAGCATTTGGTTCTGGCACCTCTGAGAGGTGGTTCCGGAATGCCTGGCATGTGATTCCGGAACGTCTGCCGAGTGGTTCTGGCACAGCCGGCAGGTGATTTTGGCGTGTCCAGCAGGTGGTTCCGGCGAGCTCGGCAGGTGTTTCCGGCATGTCCGGAACATGGTTCTGGCACGTCTGAGAGATGGTTCCGGCATGCCCGGCAGGTGATTCCGGAGTGTCCGGCATGTGGTTCCGGCACCTCTGAGAGGTGGTTCCGGCATGCCCGGCAGTTGGTTACGGAGTGTCTGCCGAGTGGTTCTGGAGTAGCCGGCAGGTGATTCTTGCGTATCCAGCAGGTGGTTCTGGGGATTGGATCAGGTGGTTCTGGCATACTCGGCAGGTGGTACCGGCGTGTCCGGAACTTGGTTCTGGCAAGTCTGAGAGGTGGTTCCGGCATGCCCGGCAGGTGATTCCGGAGTGTCCGGCATGTGGTTCTGGCACCTCTGAGAGGTGGTTCCGGCATGTCCGGCAGGTGGTTCCGGAGTGTCCGGCGTGTGGTTCTGGCACCTCTGAGAGGTGGTTCCGGCATGCCCGGCAGGTGATACCGGAGTGTCTGCCGAGCGGTTCTGGCACCTCTGAGAAGTGGTTCCGGCCGGACGGATAGGTGTTTCCGGAGTGTCCGCCAAGTGGTTCTGGCGTAGCTGGCAGGTGATTTTTGCGTGTCCAGCAGGTGGTTCCGGCGAGCTCGGCAGGTGGTACCAGCGTGTCCGGAACATGGTTCTGGCACGTCTGAGAGATGGTTCCGGCATGCCCGGCAGGTGATACCAGAGTCTCCGGCATTTGGATCTGGCACCTCTGAGAGGTGGTTCCGGAATGCCTGGCATGTGATTCCGGAGTTTCTGCCGAGTGGTTCTGGCGTAGCCGGCAGGTGATTTTGGCGTGTCCAGAATGTGGTTTTGGCGAGTCGAGCAGGTGGTTCTGGCGTGCTCGGCAGGTGCTTCCGGTGTCATTGGCATGTGGTTCCGGCATGTCTGAGAGGTGGTTCCGCCATGCCCGGCAGGTGATTCTGGAGTGTTCGCCAAGTGGTTCTGGCGTAGCCGGCAGGTGATTTTGCGTGTCCGGCAATGGTTCCGGCGAGTCTAGCCGGTGGTTCCGGCATGTCCGGCAGGTGGTTCCGGCATGCCCGGCAGGTGATTCCGGAGTGTCCAGCATGTGGTTCTGGCACCTCTGAGAGGTGGTTCCGGCATGCCCGGCAGGTGATACCGGAGTGTTCGCCAAGTGGTTCTGGCATATCCGGCAGGTGATTTTGCATGTCCGGCAATGGTTCCGGCGAGTCGAACCGGTGGTTCCTGCATGTCCGGCAGGTGGTTCCGGCATGCCCGGCAGGTGATTCCGGAGTGTCCGGCATGTGGTTCTGGCACCTCTGAGAGGTGGTTCCGGCATGTCCGGCAGGTGATTCCGGAGTGTCCGGCGTGTGGTTCTGTCACCTCTGAGAGGTGGTTCCGGCATGCCCGGCAGGTGATACCGGAGTGTCTGCCGAGCGGTTCTGGCACCTCTGAGAAGTGGTTCCGGCCGGACGGATAGGTGTTTCCGGAGTGTCCGCCAAGTTGTTCTGGCGTAGCTGGCAGGTGATTTTTGCGTGTCCAGCAGGTGGTTCCGGCGAGCTCGGCAGGTGGTACCAGCGTGTCCGGAACATGGTTCTGGCACGTCTGAGAGATGGTTCCGGCATGCCGGGCAGGTGATTCCGGAGTGTCCGGCATGTGGTTCTGGCACATCTGAGAGGTGGTTCTGGCATTCCCGGCAGGTGATTCCGGAGTGTCCAGCATGTGGTTCTGGCACCTCTGAAAGGTGGTTCCGGCATGCCCGGCATGTGATACCGGAGTGTCCAGCATTTGGTTCTGGCACCTCTGAGAGGTGGTTCCGGAATGCCTGGCATGTGATTCCGGAACGTCTGCCGAGTGGTTCTGGCACAGCCGGCAGGTGATTTTGGCGTGTCCAGCAGGTGGTTCCGGCGAGCTCGGCAGGTGTTTCCGGCATGTCCGGAACATGGTTCTGGCACGTCTGAGAGATGGTTCCGGCATGCCCGGCAGGTGATTCCGGAGTGTCCGGCATGTGGTTCCGGCACCTCTGAGAGGTGGTTCCGGCATGCCCGGCAGTTGGTTACGGAGTGTCTGCCGAGTGGTTCTGGAGTAGCCGGCAGGTGATTCTTGCGTATCCAGCAGGTGGTTCTGGGGATTGGATCAGGTGGTTCTGGCATACTCGGCAGGTGGTACCGGCGTGTCCGGAACTTGGTTCTGGCAAGTCTGAGAGGTGGTTCCTGCATGCCCGGCAGGTGATTCCGGAGTGTCCGGCATGTGGTTCTGGCACCTCTGAGAGGTGGTTCCGGCATGCCCGGCAGGTGATACCGGAGTCTCCGGCATTTGGATCTGGCACCTCTGAGAGGTGGTTCCGGAATGCCTGGCATGTGATTCCGGAGTTTCTGCCGAGTGGTTCTGGCGTAGCCGGCAGGTGATTTTGGCGTGTCCAGAATGTGGTTTTGGCGAGTCGAGCAGGTGGTTCTGGCGTGCTCGGCAGGTGCTTCCGGTGTCATTGGCATGTGGTTCCGGCATGTCTGAGAGGTGGTTCCGCCATGCCCGGCAGGTGTTTCTGGAGTGTTCGCCAAGTGGTTCTGGCGTAGCCGGCAGGTGATTTTGCATGTCCGGCAATGGTTCCGGCGAGTCGAGCCGGTGGTTCCGGCATGTCCGGCAGGTGGTTCCGGCATGCCCGGCAGGTGATTCTGGAGTGTCCGGCATGTGGTTCTGGCACCTCTGAGAGGTGGTTCCGGCATGCCCGGCAGGTGATACCGGAGTGTTCGCCAAGTGGTTCTGGCATAGCCGGCAGGTGATTTTGCATGTCCGGCAATGGTTCCGGCGAGTCGAGCCGGTGGTTCCTGCATGTCCGGCAGGTGGTTCCGGCATGCCCGGCAGGTGATTCCGGTGTGTCCGGCATGTGGTTCTGGTACATCTGAGAGGTGGTTCCGGCATGCCCGGCAGGTGATACCTGAGTGTCCGGCATTTGGTTCTGGCACCTCTGAGAGGTGGTTCCGGAATGCCTGGCATGTGATTCCCAAGTGTCCGCTGAGTGGTTGTGGCGTAGCCGGCCGGTGGTTCCGGCATGTCCGGAACATGGTTCTGGCAAGTCTGAGAGATGGTTCCGCCATGCCCGGCAGGTGATTCCGGAGTGTCCGGCATGTGGTTCTGTCACCTCTGAGAGGTGGTTCCGGCATGCCCGGCAGTTGGTTGCGGAGTGTCTGCCGAGCGGTTCTGGAGTAGCCGGCAGGTGATTCTGGCGTATCCAGCAGGTGGTTCTGGGGAGTGGATCAGGTGGTTCCGGCATACTCGGCAGGTGGTACCGGCGTGTCCGGAACATG
>NW_027227748.1:0-31088 GCF_037783145.1 Equus przewalskii | reverse complement strand
CTTCTTTCCAAAGGGCGAGTTGGGCCCCACAGCATCTTGCTTCCAGCTCTTTGGGAAGCTAAGAAACAACTCGCTCTGCACAGTGCTCTTACAGCCTACCGGGAACATCTCTTCCAAAGGCCTGTGAAACGCAGTTTCTTTGCAGGCCTGATCTGGCTGAAGTAGGACTTCTGCTCTGGGTGTGCTACATTGCCCTAGAGCTGAAAGGCACAACGTGCAGGCTTCTTTCCTAATGGTGAGTTGGGCCCAACAGCATCTTGCTTCCAGCTCTTTGAGAAGCTAAGAAACAACTCGCTCTGCACAGTGCTCTTACAGCCTACCGGGAACATCTCCTCCAAAGGCCTGTGAAACGCAGTTTCTTTGCAGGCCTGATCTGGCTGAAGTAGGACTTCTGCTCTGGGTGTGCTACATTGCCCTAGAGCTGAAAGGCACAACGTGCAGGCTTCTTTCCAAAGGGCGAGTTGGGCCCCACAGCATCTTGCTTCCAGCTCTTTGGGAAGCTAAGAAACAACTCGCTCTGCACAGTGCTCTTACAGCCTACCGGGAACATCTCTTCCAAAGGCCTGTGAAACGCAGTTTCTTTGCAGGCCTGATCTGGCTGAAGTAGGACTTCTGCTCTGGGTGTGCTACATTGCCCTAGAGCTGAAAGGCACAACGTGCAGGCTTCTTTCCAAAGGGCGAGTTGGGCCCCACAGCATCTTGCTTCCAGCTCTTTGGGAAGCTAAGAAACAACTCGCTCTGCACAGTGCTCTTACAGCCTACCGGGAACATCTCTTCCAAAGGCCTGTGAAACGCAGTTTCTTTGCAGGCCTGATCTGGCTGAAGTAGAACTTCTGCTCTGGGTGTGCTACATTGCCCTAGAGCTGAAAGGCACAACGTGCAGGCTTCTTTCCAAAGGGCGAGTTGGGCCCCACAGCATCTTGCTTCCAGCTCTTTGGGAAGCTAAGAAACAACTCGCTCTGCACAGTGCTCTTACAGCCTACCGGGAACATCTCTTCCAAAGGCCTGTGAAACGCAGTTTCTTTGCAGGCCTGATCTGGCTGAAGTAGGACTTCTGCTCTGGGTGTGCTACATTGCCCTAGAGCTGAAAGGCACAACGTGCAGGCTTCTTTCCAAAGGGCGAGTTGGGCCCCACAGCATCTTGCTTCCAGCTCTTTGGGAAGCTAAGAAACAACTCGCTCTGCACAGTGCTCTTACAGCCTACCGGGAACATCTCTTCCAAAGGCCTGTGAAACGCAGTTTCTTTGCAGGCCTGATCTGGCTGAAGTAGGACTTCTGCTCTGGGTGTGCTACATTGCCCTAGAGCTGAAAGGCACAACGTGCAGGCTTCTTTCCAAAGGGCGAGTTGGGCCCCACAGCATCTTGCTTCCAGCTCTTTGGGAAGCTAAGAAACAACTCGCTCTGCACAGTGCTCTTACAGCCTAGCGGGAACATCTCTTCCAAAGGCCTGTGAAACGCAGTTTCTTTGCAGGCCTGATCTGGCTGAAGTAGGACTTCTGCTCTGGGTGTGCTACTTTGCCCTAGAGCTGAAAGGCACAACGTGCAGGCTTCTTTCCAAAGGGCGAGTTGGGCCCCACAGCATCTTGCTTCCAGCTCTTTGGGAAGCTAAGAAACAACTCGCTCTGCACAGTGCTCTTACAGCCTACCGGGAACATCTCTTCCAAAGGCCTGTGAAACGCAGTTTCTTTGCAGGCCTGATCTGGCTGAAGTAGGACTTCTGCTCTGGGTGTGCTACATTGCCCTAGAGCTGAAAGGCACAACGTGCAGGCTTCTTTCCAAAGGGCGAGTTGGGCCCCACAGCATCTTGCTTCCAGCTCTTTGGGAAGCTAAGAAACAACTCGCTCTGCACAGTGCTCTTACAGCCTACCGGGAACATCTCTTCCAAAGGCCTGTGAAACGCAGTTTCTTTGCAGGCCTGATCTGGCTGAAGTAGGACTTCTGCTCTGGGTGTGCTACATTGCCCTAGAGCTGAAAGGCACAACGTGCAGGCTTCTTTCCATAATGGTGAGTTGGGCCCCACAGCATCTTGCTTCCAGCTCTTTGAAAAGCTAAGAAACAACTCGCTCTGCACAGTGCTCTTACAGCCTACCGGGAAAGTCTCCTCCAAAGGCCTGTGAAACGCAGTTTCTTTGCAGGCCTGATCTGGCTGAAGTAGGACTTCTGCTCTGGGTGTGCTACATTGCCCTAGAGCTGAAAGGCACAAGGTGCAGGCTTCATTCCAAAGGGCGAGTTGGTCCCCACAGCATCTTGCTTTCAGCTCTTTGGGAAGCTAAGAAACAACTCGCTCTGCACAGTGCTCTTACAGCCTACCGGGAACATCTCTTCCAAGGCCTGTGAAACGCAGTTTCTTTGCAGGCCTGATCTGGCTGAAGTAGGACTTCTGCTCTGGGTGTGCTACATTGCCCTAGAGCTGAAAGGCACAACGTGCAGGCTTCTTTCCAAAGGGCGAGTTGGGCCCCACAGCATCTTGCTTCCAGCTCTTTGGGAAGCTAAGAAACAACTCGCTCTGCACAGTGCTCTTACAGCCTACCGGGAACATCTCTTCCAAAGGCCTGTGAAACGCAGTTTCTTTGCAGGCCTGATCTGGCTGAAGTAGGACTTCTGATCTGGGTGTGCTACATTGCCCTAGAGCTGAAAGGCACAACGTGCAGGCTTCTTTCCAAAGGGCGAGTTGGGCCCCACAGCATCTTGCTTCCAGCTCTTTGGGAAGCTAAGAAACAACTCGCTCTGCACAGTGCTCTTACAGCCTACCGGGAACATCTCTTCCAAAGGCCTGTGAAACGCAGTTTCTTTGCAGGCCTGATCTGGCTGAAGTAGAACTTCTGCTCTGGGTGTGCTACATTGCCCTAGAGCTGAAAGGCACAACGTGCAGGCTTCTTTCCAAAGGGCGAGTTGGGCCCCACAGCATCTTGCTTCCAGCTCTTTGGGAAGCTAAGAAACAACTCGCTCTGCACAGTGCTCTTACAGCCTACCGGGAACATCTCTTCCAAAGGCCTGTGAAACGCAGTTTCTTTGCAGGCCTGATCTGGCTGAAGTAGGACTTCTGCTCTGGGTGTGCTACATTGCCCTAGAGCTGAAAGGCACAACGTGCAGGCTTCTTTCCAAAGGGCGAGTTGGGCCCCACAGCATCTTGCTTCCAGCTCTTTGGGAAGCTAAGAAACAACTCGCTCTGCACAGTGCTCTTACAGCCTACCGGGAACATCTCTTCCAAAGGCCTGTGAAACGCAGTTTCTTTGCAGGCCTGATCTGGCTGAAGTAGGACTTCTGCTCTGGGTGTGCTACTTTGCCCTAGAGCTGAAAGGCACAACGTGCAGGCTTCTTTCCAAAGGGCGAGTTGGGCCCCACAGCATCTTGCTTCCAGCTCTTTGGGAAGCTAAGAAACAACTCGCTCTGCACAGTGCTCTTACAGCCTACCGGGAACATCTCTTCCAAAGGCCTGTGAAACGCAGTTTCTTTGCAGGCCTGATCTGGCTGAAGTAGGACTTCTGCTCTGGGTGTGCTACTTTGCCCTAGAGCTGAAAGGCACAACGTGCAGGCTTCTTTCCAAAGGGCGAGTTGGGCCCCACAGCATCTTGCTTCCAGCTCTTTGGGAAGCTAAGAAACAACTCGCTCTGCACAGTGCTCTTACAGCCTACCGGGAACATCTCTTCCAAAGGCCTGTGAAACGCAGTTTCTTTGCAGGCCTGATCTGGCTGAAGTAGGACTTCTGCTCTGGGTGTGCTACATTGCCCTAGAGCTGAAAGGCACAACGTGCAGGCTTCTTTCCAAAGGGCGAGTTGGGCCCCACAGCATCTTGCTTCCAGCTCTTTGGGAAGCTAAGAAACAACTCGCTCTGCACAGTGCTCTTACAGCCTACCGGGAACATCTCTTCCAAGGCCTGTGAAACGCAGTTTCTTTGCAGGCCTGATCTGGCTGAAGTAGGACTTCTGCTCTGGGTGTGCTACATTGCCCTAGAGCTGAAAGGCACAACGTGCAGGCTTCTTTCCAAAGGGCGAGTTGGGCCCCACAGCATCTTGCTTCCAGCTCTTTGGGAAGCTAAGAAACAACTCGCTCTGCACAGTGCTCTTACAGCCTAGCGGGAACATCTCTTCCAAAGGCCTGTGAAACGCAGTTTCTTTGCAGGCCTGATCTGGCTGAAGTAGGACTTCTGCTCTGGGTGTGCTACATTGCCCTAGAGCTGAAAGGCACAACGTGCAGGCTTCTTTCCAAAGGGCGAGTTGGGCCCCACAGCATCTTGCTTCCAGCTCTTTGGGAAGCTAAGAAACAACTCGCTCTGCACAGTGCTCTTACAGCCTACCGGGAACATCTCTTCCAAAGGCCTGTGAAACGCAGTTTCTTTGCAGGCCTGATCTGGCTGAAGTAGGACTTCTGCTCTGGGTGTGCTACATTGCCCTAGAGCTGAAAGGCACAACGTGCAGGCTTCTTTCCAAAGGGCGAGTTGGGCCCCACAGCATCTTGCTTCCAGCTCTTTGGGAAGCTAAGAAACAACTCGCTCTGCACAGTGCTCTTACAGCCTACCGGGAACATCTCTTCCAAAGGCCTGTGAAACGCAGTTTCTTTGCAGGCCTGATCTGGCTGAAGTAGGACTTCTGCTCTGGGTGTGCTACATTGCCCTAGAGCTGAAAGGCACAACGTGCAGGCTTCTTTCCAAAGGGCGAGTTGGGCCCCACAGCATCTTGCTTCCAGCTCTTTGGGAAGCTAAGAAACAACTCGCTCTGCACAGTGCTCTTACAGCCTACCGGGAACATCTCTTCCAAAGGCCTGTGAAACGCAGTTTCTTTGCAGGCCTGATCTGGCTGAAGTAGGACTTCTGCTCTGGGTGTGCTACATTGCCCTAGAGCTGAAAGGCACAACGTGCAGGCTTCTTTCCTAAGGGTGAGTTGGGCCCCACAGCATCTTGCTTCCAGCTCTTTGGGAAGCTAAGAAACAACTCGCTCTGCACAGTGCTCTTACAGCCTACCGGGAACATCTCTTCCAAAGGCCTGTGAAACGCAGTTTCTTTGCAGGCCTGATCTGGCTGAAGTAGGACTTCTGCTCTGGGTGTGCTACATTGCCCTAGAGCTGAAAGGCACAACGTGCAGGCTTCTTTCCAAAGGGCGAGTTGGGCCCCACAGCATCTTGCTTCCAGCTCTTTGGGAAGCTAAGAAACAACTCGCTCTGCACAGTGCTCTTACAGCCTACCGGGAACATCTCTTCCAAAGGCCTGTGAAACGCAGTTTCTTTGCAGGCCTGATCTGGCTGAAGTAGGACTTCTGCTCTGGGTGTGCTACATTGCCCTAGAGCTGAAAGGCACAACGTGCAGGCTTCTTTCCAAAGGGCGAGTTGGGCCCCACAGCATCTTGCTTCCAGCTCTTTGGGAAGCTAAGAAACAACTCGCTCTGCACAGTGCTCTTACAGCCTACCGGGAACATCTCTTCCAAAGGCCTGTGAAACGCAGTTTCTTTGCAGGCCTGATCTGGCTGAAGTAGGACTTCTGCTCTGGGTGTGCTACATTGCCCTAGAGCTGAAAGGCACAACGTGCAGGCTTCTTTCCAAAGGGCGAGTTGGGCCCCACAGCATCTTGCTTCCAGCTCTTTGGGAAGCTAAGAAACAACTCGCTCTGCACAGTGCTCTTACAGCCTACCGGGAACATCTCTTCCAAAGGCCTGTGAAACGCAGTTTCTTTGCAGGCCTGATCTGGCTGAAGTAGGACTTCTGCTCTGGGTGTGCTACATTGCCCTAGAGCTGAAAGGCACAACGTGCAGGCTTCTTTCCAAAGGGCGAGTTGGGCCCCACAGCATCTTGCTTCCAGCTCTTTGGGAAGCTAAGAAACAACTCGCTCTGCACAGTGCTCTTACAGCCTACCGGGAACATCTCTTCCAAAGGCCTGTGAAACGCAGTTTCTTTGCAGGCCTGATCTGGCTGAAGTAGGACTTCTGCTCTGGGTGTGCTACATTGCCCTAGAGCTGAAAGGCACAACGTGCAGGCTTCTTTCCTAAGGGTGAGTTGGGCCCCACAGCATCTTGCTTCCAGCTCTTTGGGAAGCTAAGAAACAACTCGCTCTGCACAGTGCTCTTACAGCCTAACGGGAACATCTCTTCCAAAGGCCTGTGAAACGCAGTTTCTTTGCAGGCCTGATCTGGCTGAAGTAGGACTTCTGCTCTGGGTGTGCTACATTGCCCTAGAGCTGAAAGGCACAACGTGCAGGCTCCTTTCCTAATGGTGAGTTGGGCCCAACAGCATCTTGCTTCCAGCTCTTTGGGAAGCTAAGAAACAACTCGCTCTGCACAGTGCTCTTACAGCCTACCGGGAAAATCTCCTCCAAAGGCCTGTGAAACGCAGTTTCTTTGCAGGCCTGATCTGGCTGAAGTAGGACTTCTGCTCTGGGTGTGCTACATTGCCCTAGAGCTGAAAGGCACAAGGTGCAGGCTTCATTCCAAAGGGCGAGTTGGTCCCCACAGCATCTTGCTTCCAGCTCTTTGGGAAGCTAAGAAACAACTCGCTCTGCACAGTGCTCTTACAGCCTACCGGGAACATCTCTTCCATGGCCTGTGAAACGCAGTTTCTTTGCACTCCTGATCTGGCTGAAGTAGGACTCCTGCTCTGGGTGTGCTACATTGCCCTAGAGCTGAAAGGCACAACGTGCAGGCTTCTTTCCAAAGGGCGAGTTGGGCCCCACAGCATCTTGCTTCCAGCTCTTTGGGAAGCTAAGAAACAACTCGCTCTGCACAGTGCTCTTACAGCCTACCGGGAACATCTCTTCCAAAGGCCTGTGAAACGCAGTTTCTTTGCAGGCCTGATCTGGCTGAAGTAGGACTTCTGCTCTGGGTGTGCTACATTGCCCTAGAGCTGAAAGGCACAACGTGCAGGCTTCTTTCCAAAGGGCGAGTTGGGCCCCACAGCATCTTGCTTCCAGCTCTTTGGGAAGCTAAGAAACAACTCGCTCTGCACAGTGCTCTTACAGCCTACCGGGAACATCTCTTCCAAAGGCCTGTGAAACGCAGTTTCTTTGCAGGCCTGATCTGGCTGAAGTAGGACTTCTGCTCTGGGTGTGCTACATTGCCCTAGAGCTGAAAGGCACAACGTGCAGGCTTCTTTCCAAAGGGCGAGTTGGGCCCCACAGCATCTTGCTTCCAGCTCTTTGGGAAGCTAAGAAACAACTCGCTCTGCACAGTGCTCTTACTGCCTACCGGGAACATCTCTTCCAAAGGCCTGTGAAACGCAGTTTCTTTGCAGGCCTGATCTGGTTGAAGTAGAACTTCTGCTCTGAGTGTGCTACATTGCCCTAGAGCTGAAAGGCACAACGTGCAGGCTTCTTTCCAAAGGGCGAGTTGGGCCCCACAGCATCTTGCTTCCAGCTCTTTGGGAAGCTAAGAAACAACTCGCTCTGCACAGTGCTCTTACAGCCTACCGGGAACATCTCTTCCAAAGGCCTGTGAAACGCAGTTTCTTTGCAGGCCTGATCTGGCTGAAGTAGGACTTCTGCTCTGGGTGTGCTACATTGCCCTAGAGCTGAAAGGCACAACGTGCAGTCTTCTTTCCAAAGGACGAGTTGGGCCCCACAGCATCTTGCTTCCAGCTCTTTGGGAAGCTAAGAAACAACTCGCTCTGCACAGTGCTCTTACAGCCTACTGGGAACATCTCTTCCAAAGGCCTGTGAAACGCAGTTTCTTTGCAGGCCTGATCTGGCTGAAGTAGGACTTCTGCTCTGGGTGTGCTACATTGCCCTAGAGCTGAAAGGCACAACGTGCAGGCTTCTTTCCAAAGGGCGAGTTGGGCCCCACAGCATCTTGCTTCCAGCTCTTTGGGAAGCTAAGAAACAACTCGCTCTGCACAGTGCTCTTACAGCCTACCGGGAACATCTCTTCCAAAGGCCTGTGAAACGCAGTTTCTTTGCAGGCCTGATCTGGCTGAAGTAGGACTTCTGCTCTGGGTGTGCTACATTGCCCTAGAGCTGAAAGGCACAACGTGCAGGCTTCTTTCCAAAGGGTGAGTTGGGCCCCACAGCATCTTGCTTCCAGCTCTTTGGGAAGCTAAGAAACAACTCGCTCTGCACAGTGCTCTTACAGCCTACCGGGAACATCTCTTCCAAAGGCCTGTGAAACGCAGTTTCTTTGCAGGCCTGATCTGGCTGAAGTAGGACTTCTGCTCTGGGTGTGCTACATTGCCCTAGAGCTGAAAGGCACAACGTGCAGGCTTCTTTCCAAAGGGCGAGTTGGGCCCCACAGCATCTTGCTTCCAGCTCTTTGGGAAGCTAAGAAACAACTCGCTCTGCACAGTGCTCTTACAGCCTACCGGGAACATCTCTTCCAAAGGCCTGTGAAACGCAGTTTCTTTGCAGGCCTGATCTGGCTGAAGTAGGACTTCTGCTCTGGGTGTGCTACATTGCCCTAGAGCTGAAAGGCACAACGTGCAGGCTTCTTTCCAAAGGGCGAGTTGGGCCCCACAGCATCTTGCTTCCAGCTCTTTGGGAAGCTAAGAAACAACTCGCTCTGCACAGTGCTCTTACAGCCTACCGGGAACATCTCTTCCAAAGGCCTGTGAAACGCAGTTTCTTTGCAGGCCTGACCTGGCTGAAGTAGGACTTCTGCTCTGGGTGTGCTACATTGCCCTAGAGCTGAAAGGCAAAACGTGCAGGCTTCTTTCCAAAGGGCGAGTTCAGCCCCACAGCATCTTGCTTCCAGCTCTTTGGGAAGCTAAGAAACAACTCGCTCTGCACAGTGCTCTTACTGCCTACCGGGAACATCTCTTCCAAAGGACTGTGAAACGCAGTTTCTTTGCAGGCCTGATCTGGCTGAAGTAGGACTCCTGCTCTGGGTGTGCTACATTGCCCTAGAGCAGAAAGGCACAACGTGTAGGCTTCTTTCCAAAGGGCGAGTTGGGCCCCACAGCATCTTGCTTCCAGCTCTTTGGAAAGCTAAGAAACAACTCGCTCTGCACAGAGCTCTTACTGCCTACCGGGAAGATCTCTTCCAAAGACCTGTGAAAAGCAGTTTCTTTGCAGGCCTGATCTGGCTGAAGTAGGACTTCTGCTCTGGGTGTGCTACATTGCCCTAGAGCTGAAAGGCACAACGAGCAGGCTTCTTTCCAAAGGGCGATTTGTGCCCCACAGCATCTTGCTTCCAGCTCTTTGGGAAGCTAAGAAACAACTCTCTCTGCACAGTGCTCTTACAGCCTACCGGGAACATCTCTTCCAAAGGCCTCTGAAACGCAGTTTCTTTGCAGGCCTGATCTGGCTGAAGTAGGACTTCTGCTCTGGGTGTGCTACATTGTCCTAGAGCTGAAAGGCACAACGTGCAGGCTTCTTTCCAAAGGGCGAGTTGGGCCCCACAGCATCTTGCTTCCAGCTCTTTGGGAAGCTAAGAAACAACTCGCTCTGCACAGTGCTCTTACAGCCTACCGGGAACATCTCTTCCAAAGGCCTGTGAAACGCAGTTTCTTTGCAGGCCTGATCTGGCTGAAGTAGGACCTCTGCTCTGGGTATGCTACATTGCCCTAGAGCTGAAAGGCACAACGTGCAGGCTCCTTTCCTAATGGTGAGTTGGGCCCAACAGCATCTTGCTTCCAGCTCTTTGGGAAGCTAAGAAACAACTCGCTCTGCACAGTGCTGTTACAGCCTACCGGGAACATTTCTTCCAAAGGCCTGTGAAACGCAGTTTCTTTGCAGGCCTGATCTGGCTGAAGTAGGACTTCTGCTCTGGGTGTGCTACATTGCCCTAGAGCTGAAAGGCACAACGTGCAGGCTTCTTTCCTAATGGTGAGTTGGGCCCAACAGCATCTTGCTTCCAGCTCTTTGGGAAGCTAAGAAACAACTCGCTCTGCACAGTGCTCTTACAGCCTAGTGGGAACATCTCTTCCAAAGGCCTGATAAACGCATTTTCTTTGCAGTCCTGATCTGGCTGAAGTAGGACTTCTGCTCTGGGTGTGCTACATTGCACTAGAGCTGAAAGGCACAACGTGCAGGCTTCTTTCCAAAGGGCGAGTTGGGCCCCACAGCATCTTGCTTCCAGCTCTTTGGGAAGCTAAGAAACAACTCGCTCTGCACAGTGCTCTTACAGCCTACCGGGAACATCTCTTCCAAAGGCCTGTGAAACGCAGTTTCTTTGCAGGCCTGATCTGGCTGAAGTAGGACTTCTGCTCTGGGTGTGCTACATTGCCCTAGAGCTGAAAGGCACAGGTGCAGGCTTCTTTCCAAAGGGCGAGTTGGGCCCCACAGCATCTTGCTTCCAGCTCTTTGGGAAGCTGAGAAACAACTCGCTCTGCACAGTGCTCTTACAGCCTACCGGGAACATCTCTTCCAAAGGCCTGTGAAACGCAGTTTCTTTGCAGGCCTGATCTGGCTGAAGCAGGACTCCTGTTCTGGGTGTGCTACATTGCCCTAGAGCAGAAAGGCACAACGTGCAGTCTTCTTTCCAAAGGACGAGTTGGGCCCCACAGCATCTTGCTTCCAGCTCTTTGGGAAGCTAAGAAACAACTCGCTCTGCACAGTGCTCTTACAGCCTAGTGGGAACATCTCTTCCAAAGGCCTGTGAAACGCAGTTTCTTTGCAGGCCTGATCTGGCTGAAGTAGGACTTCTGCTCTGGGTGTGCTACATTGCCTTAGAGCTGAAAGGCACAACGTGCAGGCTTCTTTCCTAAGGGTGAGTTGGGCCCCACAGCCTCTTGCTTCCAGCTCTTTGGGAAGCTAAGAAACAACTCGCTCTGCACAGTGCTCTTACAGCCTTACGGGAACATCTCTTCCAAAGGCCTGTGAAACGCAGTTTCTTTGCAGGCCTGATCTGGCTGAAGTAGGACTTCTGCTCTGGGTGTGCTACATTGCCCTAGAGCTGAAAGGCACAACGTGCAGGCTCCTTTCCTAATGGTGAGTTGGGCCCAACAGCATCTTGCTTCCAGCTCTTTGAAAAGCTAAGAAACAACTCGCTCTGCACAGTGCTCTTACAGCCTACCGGGAAAATCTCCTCCAAAGGCCTGTGAAACGCAGTTTCTTTGCAGGCCTGATCTGGCTGAAGTAGGACTTCTGCTCTGGGTGTGCTACATTGCCCTAGAGCTGAAAGGCACAAGGTGCAGGCTTCATTCCAAAGGGCGAGTTGGTCCCCACAGCATCTTGCTTTCAGCTCTTTGGGAAGCTAAGAAACAACTCGCTCTGCACAGTGCTCTTACAGCCTACCGGGAACATCTCTTCCATGGCCTGTGAAACGCAGTTTCTTTGCACTCCTGATCTGGCTGAAGTAGAACTTCTGCTCTGGGTGTGCTACATTGCCCTAGAGCTGAAAGGCACAATGTGCAGGCTTCTTTCCAAAGGGCGAGTTGGGCCCCACAGCATCTTGCTTCCAGCTCTTTGGGAAGCTAAGAAACAACTCGCTCTGCACAGTGCTCTTACAGCCTACCGGGAACATCTCTTCCAAAGGCCTGTGAAACGCAGTTTCTTTGCAGGCCTGATCTGGCTGAAGTAGGACTTCTGCTCTGGGTGTGCTACATTGCCCTAGAGCTGAAAGGCACAACGTGCAGGCTTCTTTCCAAAGGGCGAGTTGGGCCCCACAGCATCTTGCTTCCAGCTCTTTGGGAAGCTAAGAAACAACTCGCTCTGCACAGTGCTCTTACAGCCTACCGGGAACATCTCTTCCAAAGGCCTGTGAAACGCAGTTTCTTTGCAGGCCTGATCTGGCTGAAGTAGAACTTCTGCTCTGGGTGTGCTACATTGCCCTAGAGCTGAAAGGCACAACGTGCAGGCTTCTTTCCAAAGGGCGAGTTGGGCCCCACAGCATCTTGCTTCCAGCTCTTTGGGAAGCTAAGAAACAACTCGCTCTGCACAGTGCTCTTACAGCCTACCGGGAACATCTCTTCCAAAGGCCTGTGAAACGCAGTTTCTTTGCAGGCCTGATCTGGCTGAAGTAGGACTTCTGCTCTGGGTGTGCTACATTGCCCTAGAGCTGAAAGGCACAACGTGCAGGCTTCTTTCCTAAGGGTGAGTTGGGCCCCACAGCCTCTTGCTTCCAGCTCTTTGGGAAGCTAAGAAACAACTCGCTCTGCACAGTGCTCTTACAGCCTACCGGGAACATCTCTTCCAAAGGCCTGTGAAACGCAGTTTCTTTGCAGGCCTGATCTGGCTGAAGTAGGACTTCTGCTCTGGGTGTGCTACATTGCCCTAGAGCTGAAAGGCACAACGTGCAGGCTCCTTTCCTAATGGTGAGTTGGGCCCAACAGCATCTTGCTTCCAGCTCTTTGAAAAGCTAAGAAACAACTCGCTCTGCACAGTGCTCTTACAGCCTACCGGGAACGTCTCCTCCAAAGGCCTGTGAAACGCAGTTTCTTTGCAGGCCTGATCTGGCTGAAGTAGGACTTCTGCTCTGGGTGTGCTACATTGCCCTAGAGCTGAAAGGCACAAGGTGCAGGCTTCTTTCCAAAGGGCGAGTTGGGCCCCACAGCATCTTGCTTTCAGCTCTTTGGGAAGCTAAGAAACAACTCGCTCTGCACAGTGCTCTTACAGCCTACCGGGAACATCTCTTCCAAAGGCCTGTGAAACGCAGTTTCTTTGCAGGCCTGATCTGGTTGAAGTAGAACTTCTGCTCTGAGTGTGCGACATTGCCCTAGAGCTGAAAGGCACAACGTGCAGGCTTCTTTCCAAAGGGCGAGTTGGGCCCCACAGCATCTTGCTTCCAGCTCTTTGGGAAGCTAAGAAACAACTCGCTCTGCACAGTGCTCTTACAGCCTACCGGGAACATCTCTTCCAAAGGCCTGTGAAACGCAGTTTCTTTGCAGGCCTGATCTGGCTGAAGTAGGACTTCTGCTCTGGGTGTGCTACATTGCCCTAGAGCTGAAAGGCACAACGTGCAGGCTTCTTTCCAAAGGACGAGTTGGGCCCCACAGCATCTTGCTTCCAGCTCTTTGGGAAGCTAAGAAACAACTCGCTCTGCACAGTGCTCTTACAGCCTACTGGGAACATCTCTTCCAAAGGCCTGTGAAACGCAGTTTCTTTGCAGGCCTGATCTGGCTGAAGTAGGACTTCTGCTCTGGGTGTGCTACATTGCCCTAGAGCTGAAAGGCACAACGTGCAGGCTTCTTTCCAAAGGGCGAGTTGGGCCCCACAGCATCTTGCTTCCAGCTCTTTGGGAAGCTAAGAAACAACTCGCTCTGCACAGTGCTCTTACAGCCTACCGGGAACATCTCTTCCAAAGGCCTGTGAAACGCAGTTTCTTTGCAGGCCTGATCTGGCTGAAGTAGGACTTCTGCTCTGGGTGTGCTACATTGCCCTAGAGCTGAAAGGCACAACGTGCAGGCTTCTTTCCTAAGGGTGAGTTGGGCCCCACAGCATCTTGCTTCCAGCTCTTTGGGAAGCTAAGAAACAACTCGCTCTGCACAGTGCTCTTACAGCCTTACGGGAACATCTCTTCCAAAGGCCTGTGAAACGCAGTTTCTTTGCAGGCCTGATCTGGCTGAAGTAGGACTTCTGCTCTGGGTGTGCTACATTGCCCTAGAGCTGAAAGGCACAACGTGCAGGCTCCTTTCCTAATGGTGAGTTGGGCCCAACAGCATCTTGCTTCCAGCTCTTTGAAAAGCTAAGAAACAACTCGCTCTGCACAGTGCTCTTACAGCCTACCGGGAAAATCTCCTCCAAAGGCCTGTGAAACGCAGTTTCTTTGCAGGCCTGATCTGGCTGAAGTAGGACTTCTGCTCTGGGTGTGCTACATTGCCCTAGAGCTGAAAGGCACAAGGTGCAGGCTTCATTCCAAAGGGCGAGTTGGTCCCCACAGCATCTTGCTTTCAGCTCTTTGGGAAGCTAAGAAACAACTCGCTCTGCACAGTGCTCTTACAGCCTACCGGGAACATCTCTTCCATGGCCTGTGAAACGCAGTTTCTTTGCAGGCCTGATCTGGCTGAAGTAGAACTTCTGCTCTGGGTGTGCTACATTGCCCTAGAGCTGAAAGGCACAACGTGCAGGCTTCTTTCCAAAGGGCGAGTTGGGCCCCACAGCATCTTGCTTCCAGCTCTTTGGGAAGCTAAGAAACAACTCGCTCTGCACAGTGCTCTTACAGCCTACCGGGAACATCTCTTCCAAAGGCCTGTGAAACGCAGTTTCTTTGCAGGCCTGATCTGGCTGAAGTAGGACTTCTGCTCTGGGTGTGCTACATTGCCCTAGAGCTGAAAGGCACAACGTGCAGGCTTCTTTCCAAAGGGCGAGTTGGGCCCCACAGCATCTTGCTTCCAGCTCTTTGGGAAGCTAAGAAACAACTCGCTCTGCACAGTGCTCTTACAGCCTACCGGGAACATCTCTTCCAAAGGCCTGTGAAACGCAGTTTCTTTGCAGGCCTGATCTGGCTGAAGTAGGACTTCTGCTCTGGGTGTGCTACATTGCCCTAGAGCTGAAAGGCACAACGTGCAGGCTTCTTTCCAAAGGGCGAGTTGGGCCCCACAGCATCTTGCTTCCAGCTCTTTGGGAAGCTAAGAAACAACTCGCTCTGCACAGTGCTCTTACAGCCTACCGGGAACATCTCTTCCAAAGGCCTGTGAAACGCAGTTTCTTTGCAGGCCTGATCTGGCTGAAGTAGGACTTCTGCTCTGGGTGTGCTACATTGCCCTAGAGCTGAAAGGCACAACGTGCAGGCTTCTTTCCAAAGGGCGAGTTGGGCCCCACAGCATCTTGCTTCCAGCTCTTTGGGAAGCTAAGAAACAACTCGCTCTGCACAGTGCTCTTACAGCCTACCGGGAACATCTCTTCCAAAGGCCTGTGAAACGCAGTTTCTTTGCAGGCCTGATCTGGCTGAAGTAGGACTTCTGCTCTGGGTGTGCTACATTGCCCTAGAGCTGAAAGGCACAACGTGCAGGCTTCTTTCCAAAGGGTGAGTTGGGCCCCACAGCATCTTGCTTCCAGCTCTTTGGGAAGCTAAGAAACAACTCGCTCTGCACAGTGCTCTTACAGCCTACCGGGAACATCTCTTCCAAAGGCCTGTGAAACGCAGTTTCTTTGCAGGCCTGATCTGGCTGAAGTAGGACTTCTGCTCTGGGTGTGCTACATTGCCCTAGAGCTGAAAGGCACAACGTGCAGGCTTCTTTCCAAAGGGCGAGTTGGGCCCCACAGCATCTTGCTTCCAGCTCTTTGGGAAGCTAAGAAACAACTCGCTCTGCACAGTGCTCTTACAGCCTACCGGGAACATCTCTTCCAAAGGCCTGTGAAACGCAGTTTCTTTGCAGGCCTGATCTGGCTGAAGTAGGACTTCTGCTCTGGGTGTGCTACATTGCCCTAGAGCTGAAAGGCACAACGTGCAGGCTTCTTTCCAAAGGGCGAGTTGGGCCCCACAGCATCTTGCTTCCAGCTCTTTGGGAAGCTAAGAAACAACTCGCTCTGCACAGTGCTCTTACAGCCTACCGGGAACATCTCTTCCAAAGGCCTGTGAAACGCAGTTTCTTTGCAGGCCTGATCTGGCTGAAGTAGGACTTCTGCTCTGGGTGTGCTACATTGCCCTAGAGCTGAAAGGCACAACGTGCAGGCTTCTTTCCAAAGGGCGAGTTGGGCCCCACAGCATCTTGCTTCCAGCTCTTTGGGAAGCTAAGAAACAACTCGCTCTGCACAGTGCTCTTACAGCCTACCGGGAACATCTCTTCCAAAGGCCTGTGAAACGCAGTTTCTTTGCAGGCCTGATCTGGCTGAAGTAGGACTTCTGCTCTGGGTGTGCTACATTGCCCTAGAGCTGAAAGGCACAACGTGCAGGCTTCTTTCCAAAGGGCGAGTTGGGCCCCACAGCATCTTGCTTCCAGCTCTTTGGGAAGCTAAGAAACAACTCGCTCTGCACAGTGCTCTTACAGCCTACCGGGAACATCTCTTCCAAAGGCCTGTGAAACGCAGTTTCTTTGCAGGCCTGATCTGGCTGAAGTAGGACTTCTGCTCTGGGTGTGCTACATTGCCCTAGAGCTGAAAGGCACAACGTGCAGGCTTCTTTCCAAAGGGCGAGTTGGGCCCCACAGCATCTTGCTTCCAGCTCTTTGGGAAGCTAAGAAACAACTCGCTCTGCACAGTGCTCTTACAGCCTACCGGGAACATCTCTTCCAAAGGCCTGTGAAACGCAGTTTCTTTGCAGGCCTGATCTGGCTGAAGTAGGACTTCTGCTCTGGGTGTGCTACATTGCCCTAGAGCTGAAAGGCACAACGTGCAGGCTTCTTTCCAAAGGGTGAGTTGGGCCCCACAGCATCTTGCTTCCAGCTCTTTGGGAAGCTAAGAAACAACTCGCTCTGCACAGTGCTCTTACAGCCTACCGGGAACATCTCTTCCAAAGGCCTGTGAAACGCAGTTTCTTTGCAGGCCTGATCTGGCTGAAGTAGGACTTCTGCTCTGGGTGTGCTACATTGCCCTAGAGCTGAAAGGCACAACGTGCAGGCTTCTTTCCAAAGGGCGAGTTGGGCCCCACAGCATCTTGCTTCCAGCTCTTTGGGAAGCTAAGAAACAACTCGCTCTGCACAGTGCTCTTACAGCCTACCGGGAACATCTCTTCCAAAGGCCTGTGAAACGCAGTTTCTTTGCAGGCCTGATCTGGCTGAAGTAGGACTTCTGCTCTGGGTGTGCTACATTGCCCTAGAGCTGAAAGGCACAACGTGCAGGCTTCTTTCCAAAGGGCGAGTTGGGCCCCACAGCATCTTGCTTCCAGCTCTTTGGGAAGCTAAGAAACAACTCGCTCTGCACAGTGCTCTTACAGCCTACCGGGAACATCTCTTCCAAAGGCCTGTGAAACGCAGTTTCTTTGCAGGCCTGATCTGGCTGAAGTAGGACTTCTGCTCTGGGTGTGCTACATTGCCCTAGAGCTGAAAGGCACAACGTGCAGGCTTCTTTCCAAAGGGCGAGTTGGGCCCCACAGCATCTTGCTTCCAGCTCTTTGGGAAGCTAAGAAACAACTCGCTCTGCACAGTGCTCTTACAGCCTACCGGGAACATCTCTTCCAAAGGCCTGTGAAACGCAGTTTCTTTGCAGGCCTGATCTGGCTGAAGTAGGACTTCTGCTCTGGGTGTGCTACATTGCCCTAGAGCTGAAAGGCACAACGTGCAGGCTTCTTTCCAAAGGGTGAGTTGGGCCCCACAGCATCTTGCTTCCAGCTCTTTGGGAAGCTAAGAAACAACTCGCTCTGCACAGTGCTCTTACAGCCTAACGGGAACATCTCTTCCAAAGGCCTGTGAAACGCAGTTTCTTTGCAGGCCTGATCTGGCTGAAGTAGGACTTCTGCTCTGGGTGTGCTACATTGCCCTAGAGCTGAAAGGCACAACGTGCAGGCTTCTTTCCAAAGGGTGAGTTGGGCCCCACAGCATCTTGCTTCCAGCTCTTTGGGAAGCTAAGAAACAACTCGCTCTGCACAGTGCTCTTACAGCCTACCGGGAACATCTCTTCCAAAGGCCTGTGAAACGCAGTTTCTTTGCAGGCCTGATCTGGCTGAAGTAGGACTTCTGCTCTGGGTGTGCTACATTGCCCTAGAGCTGAAAGGCACAACGTGCAGGCTTCTTTCCAAAGGGCGAGTTGGGCCCCACAGCATCTTGCTTTCAGCTCTTTGGGAAGCTAAGAAACAACTCGCTCTGCACAGTGCTCTTACAGCCTACCGGGAACATCTCTTCCAAAGGCCTGTGAAACGCAGTTTCTTTGCAGGCCTGATCTGGCTGAAGTAGAACTTCTGCTCTGGGTGTGCTACATTGCCCTAGAGCTGAAAGGCACAACGTGCAGGCTTCTTTCCAAAGGGCGAGTTGGGCCCCACAGCATCTTGCTTCCAGCTCTTTGGGAAGCTAAGAAACAACTCGCTCTGCACAGTGCTCTTACAGCCTACCGGGAACATCTCTTCCAAAGGCCTGTGAAACGCAGTTTCTTTGCAGGCCTGATCTGGCTGAAGTAGGACTTCTGCTCTGGGTGTGCTACATTGCCCTAGAGCTGAAAGGCACAACGTGCAGGCTTCTTTCCAAAGGGCGAGTTGGGCCCCACAGCATCTTGCTTCCAGCTCTTTGGGAAGCTAAGAAACAACTCGCTCTGCACAGTGCTCTTACAGCCTACCGGGAACATCTCTTCCAAAGGCCTGTGAAACGCAGTTTCTTTGCAGGCCTGATCTGGCTGAAGTAGGACTTCTGCTCTGGGTGTGCTACATTGCCCTAGAGCTGAAAGGCACAACGTGCAGGCTTCTTTCCAAAGGGCGAGTTGGGCCCCACAGCATCTTGCTTCCAGCTCTTTGGGAAGCTAAGAAACAACTCGCTCTGCACAGTGCTCTTACAGCCTACCGGGAACATCTCTTCCAAAGGCCTGTGAAACGCAGTTTCTTTGCAGGCCTGATCTGGCTGAAGTAGGACTTCTGCTCTGGGTGTGCTACATTGCCCTAGAGCTGAAAGGCACAACGTGCAGGCTTCTTTCCTAAGGGTGAGTTGGGCCCCACAGCATCTTGCTTCCAGCTCTTTGGGAAGCTAAGAAACAACTCGCTCTGCACAGTGCTCTTACAGCCTAACGGGAACATCTCTTCCAAAGGCCTGTGAAACGCAGTTTCTTTGCAGGCCTGATCTGGCTGAAGTAGGACTTCTGCTCTGGGTGTGCTACATTGCCCTAGAGCTGAAAGGCACAACGTGCAGGCTTCTTTCCAAATGGTGAGTTGGGCCCAACAGCATCTTGCTTCCAGCTCTTTGAAAAGCTAAGAAACAACTCGCTCTGCACAGTGCTCTTACAGCCTACCGGGAACAGTCTCCTCCAAAGGCCTGTGAAACGCAGTTTCTTTGCAGGCCTGATCTGGCTGAAGTAGGACTTCTGCTCTGGGTGTGCTACATTGCCCTAGAGCTGAAAGGCACAACGTGCAGGCTTCTTTCCAAAGGGCGAGTTGGGCCCCACAGCATCTTGCTTCCAGCTCTTTGGGAAGCTAAGAAACAACTCGCTCTGCACAGTGCTCTTACAGCCTACCGGGAACATCTCTTCCAAAGGCCTGTGAAACGCAGTTTCTTTGCAGGCCTGATCTGGCTGAAGTAGGACTTCTGCTCTGGGTGTGCTACATTGCCCTAGAGCTGAAAGGCACAACGTGCAGGCTTCTTTCCAAAGGGCGAGTTGGGCCCCACAGCATCTTGCTTCCAGCTCTTTGGGAAGCTAAGAAACAACTCGCTCTGCACAGTGCTCTTACAGCCTACCGGGAACATCTCTTCCAAAGGCCTGTGAAACGCAGTTTCTTTGCAGGCCTGATCTGGCTGAAGTAGGACTTCTGCTCTGGGTGTGCTACATTGCCCTAGAGCTGAAAGGCACAACGTGCAGGCTTCTTTCCAAAGGGCGAGTTGGGCCCCACAGCATCTTGCTTCCAGCTCTTTGGGAAGCTAAGAAACAACTCGCTCTGCACAGTGCTCTTACAGCCTACCGGGAACATCTCTTCCAAAGGCCTGTGAAACGCAGTTTCTTTGCAGGCCTGATCTGGCTGAAGTAGGACTTCTGCTCTGGGTGTGCTACATTGCCCTAGAGCTGAAAGGCACAACGTGCAGGCTTCTTTCCAAAGGGCGAGTTGGGCCCCACAGCATCTTGCTTCCAGCTCTTTGGGAAGCTAAGAAACAACTCGCTCTGCACAGTGCTCTTACAGCCTACCGGGAACATCTCTTCCAAAGGCCTGTGAAACGCAGTTTCTTTGCAGGCCTGATCTGGCTGAAGTAGGACTTCTGCTCTGGGTGTGCTACATTGCCCTAGAGCTGAAAGGCACAACGTGCAGGCTTCTTTCCAAAGGGCGAGTTGGGCCCCACAGCATCTTGCTTCCAGCTCTTTGGGAAGCTAAGAAACAACTCGCTCTGCACAGTGCTCTTACAGCCTACCGGGAACATCTCTTCCAAAGGCCTGTGAAACGCAGTTTCTTTGCAGGCCTGATCTGGCTGAAGTAGGACTTCTGCTCTGGGTGTGCTACATTGCCCTAGAGCTGAAAGGCACAACGTGCAGGCTTCTTTCCAAAGGGTGAGTTGGGCCCCACAGCATCTTGCTTCCAGCTCTTTGGGAAGCTAAGAAACAACTCGCTCTGCACAGTGCTCTTACAGCCTACCGGGAACATCTCTTCCAAAGGCCTGTGAAACGCAGTTTCTTTGCAGGCCTGATCTGGCTGAAGTAGGACTTCTGCTCTGGGTGTGCTACATTGCCCTAGAGCTGAAAGGCACAACGTGCAGGCTTCTTTCCAAAGGGCGAGTTGGGCCCCACAGCATCTTGCTTCCAGCTCTTTGGGAAGCTAAGAAACAACTCGCTCTGCACAGTGCTCTTACAGCCTACCGGGAACAGTCTCCTCCAAAGGCCTGTGAAACGCAGTTTCTTTGCAGGCCTGATCTGGCTGAAGTAGGACTTCTGCTCTGGGTGTGCTACATTGCCCTAGAGCTGAAAGGCACAACGTGCAGGCTTCATTCCAAAGGGCGAGTTGGGCCCCACAGCATCTTGCTTTCAGCTCTTTGGGAAGCTAAGAAACAACTCGCTCTGCACAGTGCTCTTACAGCCTACCGGGAACATCTCTTCCAAAGGCCTGTGAAACGCAGTTTCTTTGCAGGCCTGATCTGGCTGAAGTAGGACTTCTGCTCTGGGTGTGCTACATTGCCCTAGAGCTGAAAGGCACAACGTGCAGGCTTCTTTCCAAAGGGCGAGTTGGGCCCCACAGCATCTTGCTTCCAGCTCTTTGGGAAGCTAAGAAACAACTCGCTCTGCACAGTGCTCTTACAGCCTACCGGGAACATCTCTTCCAAAGGCCTGTGAAACGCAGTTTCTTTGCAGGCCTGATCTGGCTGAAGTAGGACTTCTGCTCTGGGTGTGCTACATTGCCCTAGAGCTGAAAGGCACAACGTGCAGGCTTCTTTCCAAAGGGCGAGTTGGGCCCCACAGCATCTTGCTTCCAGCTCTTTGGGAAGCTAAGAAACAACTCGCTCTGCACAGTGCTCTTACAGCCTACCGGGAACATCTCTTCCAAAGGCCTGTGAAACGCAGTTTCTTTGCAGGCCTGATCTGGCTGAAGTAGGACTTCTGCTCTGGGTGTGCTACATTGCCCTAGAGCTGAAAGGCACAACGTGCAGGCTTCTTTCCAAAGGGCGAGTTGGGCCCCACAGCATCTTGCTTCCAGCTCTTTGGGAAGCTAAGAAACAACTCGCTCTGCACAGTGCTCTTACAGCCTACCGGGAACATCTCTTCCAAAGGCCTGTGAAACGCAGTTTCTTTGCAGGCCTGATCTGGCTGAAGTAGGACTTCTGCTCTGGGTGTGCTACATTGCCCTAGAGCTGAAAGGCACAACGTGCAGGCTTCTTTCCAAAGGGCGAGTTGGGCCCCACAGCATCTTGCTTCCAGCTCTTTGGGAAGCTAAGAAACAACTCGCTCTGCACAGTGCTCTTACAGCCTACCGGGAACATCTCTTCCAAAGGCCTGTGAAACGCAGTTTCTTTGCAGGCCTGATCTGGCTGAAGTAGGACTTCTGCTCTGGGTGTGCTACATTGCCCTAGAGCTGAAAGGCACAACGTGCAGGCTTCTTTCCAAAGGGCGAGTTGGGCCCCACAGCATCTTGCTTCCAGCTCTTTGGGAAGCTAAGAAACAACTCGCTCTGCACAGTGCTCTTACAGCCTACCGGGAACATCTCTTCCAAAGGCCTGTGAAACGCAGTTTCTTTGCAGGCCTGATCTGGCTGAAGTAGGACTTCTGCTCTGGGTGTGCTACATTGCCCTAGAGCTGAAAGGCACAACGTGCAGGCTTCTTTCCAAAGGGTGAGTTGGGCCCCACAGCATCTTGCTTCCAGCTCTTTGGGAAGCTAAGAAACAACTCGCTCTGCACAGTGCTCTTACAGCCTACCGGGAACATCTCTTCCAAAGGCCTGTGAAACGCAGTTTCTTTGCAGGCCTGATCTGGCTGAAGTAGGACTTCTGCTCTGGGTGTGCTACATTGCCCTAGAGCTGAAAGGCACAACGTGCAGGCTTCTTTCCAAAGGGTGAGTTGGGCCCAACAGCATCTTGCTTCCAGCTCTTTGGAAAGCTAAGAAACAACTCGCTCTGCACAGTGCTCTTACAGCCTACCGGGAAAATCTCCTCCAAAGGCCTGTGAAACGCAGTTTCTTTGCAGGCCTGATCTGGCTGAAGTAGGACTTCTGCTCTGGGTGTGCTACATTGCCCTAGAGCTGAAAGGCACAACGTGCAGGCTTCATTCCAAAGGGCGAGTTGGGCCCCACAGCATCTTGCTTTCAGCTCTTTGGGAAGCTAAGAAACAACTCGCTCTGCACAGTGCTCTTACAGCCTACCGGGAACATCTCTTCCAAGGCCTGTGAAACGCAGTTTCTTTGCAGGCCTGATCTGGCTGAAGTAGGACTTCTGCTCTGGGTGTGCTACATTGCCCTAGAGCTGAAAGGCACAACGTGCAGGCTTCTTTCCAAAGGGCGAGTTGGGCCCCACAGCATCTTGCTTCCAGCTCTTTGGGAAGCTAAGAAACAACTCGCTCTGCACAGTGCTCTTACAGCCTACCGGGAACATCTCTTCCAAAGGCCTGTGAAACGCAGTTTCTTTGCAGGCCTGATCTGGCTGAAGTAGGACTTCTGCTCTGGGTGTGCTACATTGCCCTAGAGCTGAAAGGCACAACGTGCAGGCTTCTTTCCAAAGGGCGAGTTGGGCCCCACAGCATCTTGCTTTCAGCTCTTTGGGAAGCTAAGAAACAACTCGCTCTGCACAGTGCTCTTACAGCCTACCGGGAACATCTCTTCCAAAGGCCTGTGAAACGCAGTTTCTTTGCAGGCCTGATCTGGCTGAAGTAGGACTTCTGCTCTGGGTGTGCTACATTGCCCTAGAGCTGAAAGGCACAACGTGCAGGCTTCTTTCCAAAGGGCGAGTTGGGCCCCACAGCATCTTGCTTCCAGCTCTTTGGGAAGCTAAGAAACAACTCGCTCTGCACAGTGCTCTTACAGCCTACCGGGAACATCTCTTCCAAAGGCTGTGAAACGCAGTTTCTTTGCAGGCCTGATCTGGCTGAAGTAGGACTTCTGCTCTGGGTGTGCTACATTGCCCTAGAGCTGAAAGGCACAACGTGCAGGCTTCTTTCCAAAGGGCGAGTTGGGCCCCACAGCATCTTGCTTCCAGCTCTTTGGGAAGCTAAGAAACAACTCGCTCTGCACAGTGCTCTTACAGCCTACCGGGAACATCTCTTCCAAAGGCCTGTGAAACGCAGTTTCTTTGCAGGCCTGATCTGGCTGAAGTAGGACTTCTGCTCTGGGTGTGCTACATTGCCCTAGAGCTGAAAGGCACAACGTGCAGGCTTCTTTCCAAAGGGCGAGTTGGGCCCCACAGCATCTTGCTTCCAGCTCTTTGGGAAGCTAAGAAACAACTCGCTCTGCACAGTGCTCTTACAGCCTACCGGGAACATCTCTTCCAAAGGCCTGTGAAACGCAGTTTCTTTGCAGGCCTGATCTGGCTGAAGTAGGACTTCTGCTCTGGGTGTGCTACATTGCCCTAGAGCTGAAAGGCACAACGTGCAGGCTTCTTTCCAAAGGGCGAGTTGGGCCCCACAGCATCTTGCTTCCAGCTCTTTGGGAAGCTAAGAAACAACTCGCTCTGCACAGTGCTCTTACAGCCTACCGGGAACATCTCTTCCAAAGGCCTGTGAAACGCAGTTTCTTTGCAGGCCTGATCTGGCTGAAGTAGGACTTCTGCTCTGGGTGTGCTACATTGCCCTAGAGCTGAAAGGCACAACGTGCAGGCTTCTTTCCAAAGGGCGAGTTGGGCCCCACAGCATCTTGCTTCCAGCTCTTTGGGAAGCTAAGAAACAACTCGCTCTGCACAGTGCTCTTACAGCCTACCGGGAACATCTCTTCCAAAGGCCTGTGAAACGCAGTTTCTTTGCAGGCCTGATCTGGCTGAAGTAGGACTTCTGCTCTGGGTGTGCTACATTGCCCTAGAGCTGAAAGGCACAACGTGCAGGCTTCTTTCCAAAGGGCGAGTTGGGCCCCACAGCATCTTGCTTCCAGCTCTTTGGGAAGCTAAGAAACAACTCGCTCTGCACAGTGCTCTTACAGCCTACCGGGAACATCTCTTCCAAAGGCCTGTGAAACGCAGTTTCTTTGCAGGCCTGATCTGGCTGAAGTAGGACTTCTGCTCTGGGTGTGCTACATTGCCCTAGAGCTGAAAGGCACAACGTGCAGGCTTCTTTCCAAAGGGCGAGTTGGGCCCCACAGCATCTTGCTTCCAGCTCTTTGGGAAGCTAAGAAACAACTCGCTCTGCACAGTGCTCTTACAGCCTACCGGGAACATCTCTTCCAAAGGCCTGTGAAACGCAGTTTCTTTGCAGGCCTGATCTGGCTGAAGTAGGACTTCTGCTCTGGGTGTGCTACATTGCCCTAGAGCTGAAAGGCACAACGTGCAGGCTTCTTTCCAAAGGGCGAGTTGGGCCCCACAGCATCTTGCTTCCAGCTCTTTGGGAAGCTAAGAAACAACTCGCTCTGCACAGTGCTCTTACAGCCTACCGGGAACATCTCTTCCAAAGGCCTGTGAAACGCAGTTTCTTTGCAGGCCTGATCTGGCTGAAGTAGGACTTCTGCTCTGGGTGTGCTACATTGCCCTAGAGCTGAAAGGCACAACGTGCAGGCTTCTTTCCAAAGGGCGAGTTGGGCCCCACAGCATCTTGCTTCCAGCTCTTTGGGAAGCTAAGAAACAACTCGCTCTGCACAGTGCTCTTACAGCCTACCGGGAACATCTCTTCCAAAGGCCTGTGAAACGCAGTTTCTTTGCAGGCCTGATCTGGCTGAAGTAGGACTTCTGCTCTGGGTGTGCTACATTGCCTTAGAGCTGAAAGGCACAACGTGCAGGCTTCTTTCCAAAGGGTGAGTTGGGCCCCACAGCATCTTGCTTCCAGCTCTTTGGGAAGCTAAGAAACAACTCGCTCTGCACAGTGCTCTTACAGCCTAACGGGAACATCTCTTCCAAAGGCCTGTGAAACGCAGTTTCTTTGCAGGCCTGATCTGGCTGAAGTAGGACTTCTGCTCTGGGTGTGCTACATTGCCCTAGAGCTGAAAGGCACAACGTGCAGGCTCCTTTCCTAATGGTGAGTTGGGCCCAACAGCATCTTGCTTCCAGCTCTTTGAAAAGCTAAGAAACAACTCGCTCTGCACAGTGCTCTTACAGCCTACCGGGAAAGTCTCCTCCAAAGGCCTGTGAAACGCAGTTTCTTTGCAGGCCTGATCTGGCTGAAGTAGGACTTCTGCTCTGGGTGTGCTACATTGCCCTAGAGCTGAAAGGCACAAGGTGCAGGCTTCATTCCAAAGGGCGAGTTGGTCCCCACAGCATCTTGCTTTCAGCTCTTTGGGAAGCTAAGAAACAACTCGCTCTGCACAGTGCTCTTACAGCCTACCGGGAACATCTCTTCCATGGCCTGTGAAACGCAGTTTCTTTGCACTCCTGATCTGGTTGAAGTAGGACTCCTGCTCTGGGTGTGCTACATTGCCCTAGAGCTGAAAGGCACAACGTGCATGCTTCTTTCCAAAGGGCGAGTTGGGCCCCACAGCATCTTGCTTCCAGCTCTTTGGGAAGCTAAGAAACAACTCGCTCTGCACAGTGCTCTTACAGCCTACCGGGAACATCTCTTCCAAAGGCCTGTGAAACGCAGTTTCTTTGCAGGCCTGATCTGGCTGAAGTAGGACTTCTGCTCTGGGTGTGCTACATTGCCCTAGAGCTGAAAGGCACAACGTGCAGGCTTCTTTCCAAAGGGCGAGTTGGGCCCCACAGCATCTTGCTTCCAGCTCTTTGAAAAGCTAAGAAACAACTCGCTCTGCACAGTGCTCTTACAGCCTACCGGGAACATCTCCTCCAAAGGCCTGTGAAACGCAGTTTCTTTGCAGGCCTGATCTGGCTGAAGTAGGACTTCTGCTCTGGGTGTGCTACATTGCCCTAGAGCTGAAAGGCACAAGGTGCAGGCTTCTTTCCAAAGGGCGAGTTGGGCCCCACAGCATCTTGCTTTCAGCTCTTTGGGAAGCTAAGAAAAAACTCGCTCTGCACAGTGCTCTTACAGCCTACCGGGAACATCTCTTCCAAAGGCCTGTGAAACGCAGTTTCTTTGCAGGCCTGATCTGGCTGAAGTAGGACTTCTGCTCTGGGTGTGCTACTTTGCCCTAGAGCTGAAAGGCACAACGTGCAGGCTTCTTTCCAAAGGGCGAGTTGGGCCCCACAGCATCTTGCTTCCAGCTCTTTGGGAAGCTAAGAAACAACTCGCTCTGCACAGTGCTCTTACAGCCTACCGGGAACATCTCTTCCAAAGGCCTGTGAAACGCAGTTTCTTTGCAGGCCTGATCTGGCTGAAGTAGAACTTCTGCTCTGGGTGTGCTACATTGCCCTAGAGCTGAAAGGCACAACGTGCAGGCTTCTTTCCAAAGGGCGAGTTGGGCCCCACAGCATCTTGCTTCCAGCTCTTTGGGAAGCTAAGAAACAACTCGCTCTGCACAGTGCTCTTACAGCCTACCGGGAACATCTCTTCCAAAGGCCTGTGAAACGCAGTTTCTTTGCAGGCCTGATCTGGCTGAAGTAGGACTTCTGCTCTGGGTGTGCTACATTGCCCTAGAGCTGAAAGGCACAACGTGCAGGCTTCTTTCCAAAGGGTGAGTTGGGCCCCACAGCATCTTGCTTCCAGCTCTTTGGGAAGCTAAGAAACAACTCGCTCTGCACAGTGCTCTTACAGCCTACCGGGAACATCTCTTCCAAAGGCCTGTGAAACGCAGTTTCTTTGCAGGCCTGATCTGGCTGAAGTAGGACTTCTGCTCTGGGTGTGCTACATTGCCCTAGAGCTGAAAGGCACAACGTGCAGGCTCCTTTCCATAATGGCTGAGTTGGGCCCAACAGCATCTTGCTTCCAGCTCTTTGAAAAGCTAAGAAACAACTCGCTCTGCACAGTGCTCTTACAGCCTACCGGGAAAATCTCCTCCAAAGGCCTGTGAAACGCAGTTTCTTTGCAGGCCTGATCTGGCTGAAGTAGGACTTCTGCTCTGGGTGTGCTACATTGCCCTAGAGCTGAAAGGCACAAGGTGCAGGCTTCATTCCAAAGGGCGAGTTGGTCCCCACAGCATCTTGCTTTCAGCTCTTTGGGAAGCTAAGAAACAACTCGCTCTGCACAGTGCTCTTACAGCCTACCGGGAACATCTCTTCCATGGCCTGTGAAACGCAGTTTCTTTGCACTCCTGATCTGGTTGAAGTAGGACTCCTGCTCTGGGTGTGCTACATTGCCCTAGAGCTGAAAGGCACAACGTGCAGGCTTCTTTCCAAAGGGCGAGTTGGGCCCCACAGCATCTTGCTTCCAGCTCTTTGGGAAGCTAAGAAACAACTCGCTCTGCACAGTGCTCTTACAGCCTACCGGGAACATCTCTTCCAAAGGCCTGTGAAACGCAGTTTCTTTGCAGGCCTGATCTGGCTGAAGTAGGACTTCTGCTCTGGGTGTGCTACATTGCCCTAGAGCTGAAAGGCACAACGTGCAGGCTTCTTTCCAAAGGGCGAGTTGGGCCCCACAGCATCTTGCTTCCAGCTCTTTGGGAAGCTAAGAAACAACTCGCTCTGCACAGTGCTCTTACAGCCTACCGGGAACATCTCTTCCAAAGGCCTGTGAAACGCAGTTTCTTTGCAGGCCTGATCTGGCTGAAGTAGGACTTCTGCTCTGGGTGTGCTACATTGCCCTAGAGCTGAAAGGCACAACGTGCAGGCTTCTTTCCAAAGGGCGAGTTGGGCCCCACAGCATCTTGCTTCCAGCTCTTTGGGAAGCTAAGAAACAACTCGCTCTGCACAGTGCTCTTACAGCCTACCGGGAACATCTCTTCCAAAGGCCTGTGAAACGCAGTTTCTTTGCAGGCCTGATCTGGCTGAAGTAGGACTTCTGCTCTGGGTGTGCTACATTGCCCTAGAGCTGAAAGGCACAACGTGCAGGCTTCTTTCCAAAGGGCGAGTTGGGCCCCACAGCATCTTGCTTCCAGCTCTTTGGGAAGCTAAGAAACAACTCGCTCTGCACAGTGCTCTTACAGCCTACCGGGAACATCTCTTCCAAAGGCCTGTGAAACGCAGTTTCTTTGCAGGCCTGATCTGGCTGAAGTAGGACTTCTGCTCTGGGTGTGCTACATTGCCCTAGAGCTGAAAGGCACAACGTGCAGGCTTCTTTCCAAAGGGCGAGTTGGGCCCCACAGCATCTTGCTTCCAGCTCTTTGGGAAGCTAAGAAACAACTCGCTCTGCACAGTGCTCTTACAGCCTACCGGGAACATCTCTTCCAAAGGCCTGTGAAACGCAGTTTCTTTGCAGGCCTGATCTGGCTGAAGTAGGACTTCTGCTCTGGGTGTGCTACATTGCCCTAGAGCTGAAAGGCACAACGTGCAGGCTTCTTTCCAAAGGGCGAGTTGGGCCCCACAGCATCTTGCTTCCAGCTCTTTGGGAAGCTAAGAAACAACTCGCTCTGCACAGTGCTCTTACAGCCTACCGGGAACATCTCTTCCAAAGGCCTGTGAAACGCAGTTTCTTTGCAGGCCTGATCTGGCTGAAGTAGGACTTCTGCTCTGGGTGTGCTACATTGCCCTAGAGCTGAAAGGCACAACGTGCAGGCTTCTTTCCAAAGGGCGAGTTGGGCCCCACAGCATCTTGCTTCCAGCTCTTTGGGAAGCTAAGAAACAACTCGCTCTGCACAGTGCTCTTACAGCCTACCGGGAACATCTCTTCCAAAGGCCTGTGAAACGCAGTTTCTTTGCAGGCCTGATCTGGCTGAAGTAGGACTTCTGCTCTGGGTGTGCTACATTGCCCTAGAGCTGAAAGGCACAACGTGCAGGCTTCTTTCCAAAGGGCGAGTTGGGCCCCACAGCATCTTGCTTCCAGCTCTTTGGGAAGCTAAGAAACAACTCGCTCTGCACAGTGCTCTTACAGCCTACCGGGAACATCTCTTCCAAAGGCCTGTGAAACGCAGTTTCTTTGCAGGCCTGATCTGGCTGAAGTAGGACTTCTGCTCTGGGTGTGCTACATTGCCCTAGAGCTGAAAGGCACAACGTGCAGGCTTCTTTCCAAAGGGCGAGTTGGGCCCCACAGCATCTTGCTTCCAGCTCTTTGGGAAGCTAAGAAACAACTCGCTCTGCACAGTGCTCTTACAGCCTACCGGGAACATCTCTTCCAAAGGCCTGTGAAACGCAGTTTCTTTGCAGGCCTGATCTGGCTGAAGTAGGACTTCTGCTCTGGGTGTGCTACATTGCCCTAGAGCTGAAAGGCACAACGTGCAGGCTTCTTTCCAAAGGGCGAGTTGGGCCCCACAGCATCTTGCTTCCAGCTCTTTGGGAAGCTAAGAAACAACTCGCTCTGCACAGTGCTCTTACAGCCTACCGGGAACATCTCTTCCAAAGGCCTGTGAAACGCAGTTTCTTTGCAGGCCTGATCTGGCTGAAGTAGGACTTCTGCTCTGGGTGTGCTACATTGCCCTAGAGCTGAAAGGCACAACGTGCAGGCTTCTTTCCAAAGGGCGAGTTGGGCCCCACAGCATCTTGCTTCCAGCTCTTTGGGAAGCTAAGAAACAACTCGCTCTGCACAGTGCTCTTACAGCCTACCGGGAACATCTCTTCCAAAGGCCTGTGAAACGCAGTTTCTTTGCAGGCCTGATCTGGCTGAAGTAGGACTTCTGCTCTGGGTGTGCTACATTGCCCTAGAGCTGAAAGGCACAACGTGCAGGCTTCTTTCCAAAGGGCGAGTTGGGCCCCACAGCATCTTGCTTCCAGCTCTTTGGGAAGCTAAGAAACAACTCGCTCTGCACAGTGCTCTTACAGCCTACCGGGAACATCTCTTCCAAAGGCCTGTGAAACGCAGTTTCTTTGCAGGCCTGATCTGGCTGAAGTAGGACTTCTGCTCTGGGTGTGCTACATTGCCCTAGAGCTGAAAGGCACAACGTGCAGGCTTCTTTCCAAAGGGCGAGTTGGGCCCCACAGCATCTTGCTTCCAGCTCTTTGGGAAGCTAAGAAACAACTCGCTCTGCACAGTGCTCTTACAGCCTACCGGGAACATCTCTTCCAAAGGCCTGTGAAACGCAGTTTCTTTGCAGGCCTGATCTGGCTGAAGTAGGACTTCTGCTCTGGGTGTGCTACATTGCCCTAGAGCTGAAAGGCACAACGTGCAGGCTTCTTTCCAAAGGGCGAGTTGGGCCCCACAGCATCTTGCTTCCAGCTCTTTGGGAAGCTAAGAAACAACTCGCTCTGCACAGTGCTCTTACAGCCTACCGGGAACATCTCTTCCAAAGGCCTGTGAAACGCAGTTTCTTTGCAGGCCTGATCTGGCTGAAGTAGGACTTCTGCTCTGGGTGTGCTACATTGCCCTAGAGCTGAAAGGCACAACGTGCAGGCTTCTTTCCAAAGGGCGAGTTGGGCCCCACAGCATCTTGCTTCCAGCTCTTTGGGAAGCTAAGAAACAACTCGCTCTGCACAGTGCTCTTACAGCCTACCGGGAACATCTCTTCCAAAGGCCTGTGAAACGCAGTTTCTTTGCAGGCCTGATCTGGCTGAAGTAGGACTTCTGCTCTGGGTGTGCTACATTGCCCTAGAGCTGAAAGGCACAACGTGCAGGCTTCTTTCCAAAGGGCGAGTTGGGCCCCACAGCATCTTGCTTCCAGCTCTTTGGGAAGCTAAGAAACAACTCGCTCTGCACAGTGCTCTTACAGCCTACCGGGAACATCTCTTCCAAAGGCCTGTGAAACGCAGTTTCTTTGCAGGCCTGATCTGGCTGAAGTAGGACTTCTGCTCTGGGTGTGCTACATTGCCCTAGAGCTGAAAGGCACAACGTGCAGGCTTCTTTCCAAAGGGCGAGTTGGGCCCCACAGCATCTTGCTTCCAGCTCTTTGGGAAGCTAAGAAACAACTCGCTCTGCACAGTGCTCTTACAGCCTACCGGGAACATCTCTTCCAAAGGCCTGTGAAACGCAGTTTCTTTGCAGGCCTGATCTGGCTGAAGTAGGACTTCTGCTCTGGGTGTGCTACATTGCCCTAGAGCTGAAAGGCACAACGTGCAGGCTTCTTTCCAAAGGGCGAGTTGGGCCCCACAGCATCTTGCTTCCAGCTCTTTGGGAAGCTAAGAAACAACTCGCTCTGCACAGTGCTCTTACAGCCTACCGGGAACATCTCTTCCAAAGGCCTGTGAAACGCAGTTTCTTTGCAGGCCTGATC